>NW_026642514.1:0-9961 GCF_028554395.1 Pezoporus wallicus | reverse complement strand
CCATACCCCATATCTCACACCCCCCATACCCCACATTCCATATCCTATATCCCATACCCCATATCTCACACCCCACACCCCATACCCAACACCCCACACCCCACACCCCACATCCCACACCCCACACCCCATACACCATATTCCATATCCTATACCCCATACCCCATATCTCACACCCCACACCCCATACCCCATACCCCATATTCCATATCCTATATCCCATACCCCATACCCCATATTCCATACCCCACACCCCATATCCCATACCCCACATTCCATATCCTATATCCCATACCCCATACCCCATATTCCATACCCCACACCCCATATCCCATACCCCACATTCCATATCCTATATCCCATACCCCATATCTCACACCCCACACCCCACACCCCATACCCCACATCCCATATCCTATATCTCATACCCCATATCTCACACCCCACACCCCACACCCCACACCCCATACCCCACATCCCATATCCTATATCTCATACCCCATATCTCACACCCCACACCCCACACCCCATATCCCAGACCCCACATTCCATATCCCATATCCCATACCCCATATCTCACACCCCACACCCCACACCCCATACCCCACATCCCATATCCTATATCTCATACCCCATATCTCACACCCCACACCCCACACCCCACACCCCATACCCCACATCCCATATCCTATATCTCATACCCCATATCTCACACCCCACACCCCACACCCCAGATCCCATACCCCACATTCCATATCCTATATCCCATACCCCATATCTCACACCCCACACCCCACACCCCATACCCCACATCCCATATCCTATATCTCATACCCCATATCTCACACCCCACACCCCACACCCCACACCCCATACCCCACATCCCATATCCTATATCTCATACCCCATATCTCACACCCCACACCCCACACCCCATATCCCATACCCCACATTCCATATCCTATATCCCATACCCCATATCTCACACCCCACACCCCATACCCCATACCCCACATCCCATATCCTATATCTCATACCCCATATCTCACACCCCACACCCCACACCCCATATCCCATACCCCACATTCCATATCCTATATCCCATACCCCATATCTCACACCCCACACCCCATACCCCACACCCCACACCCTACCCCATCCCCTCGCCAGCCCTCACACTGCACATCCAACATGTACTGGGTCTGGCGGCGCTGCCCCCGCGCCAGGGCCGGGTGCGAGGCCTCGCAGGTGACGATGGCTCCGTGATCGCGGCGCTCCACGCGGAGCCGCAGCACGTTCCGCTGCCGGAAAACCTTGCCCTGCAGCTCCCGGCTGCTGGAGCCTGCGGCGGGATGGGGGGGGAGGACAGGGACAATGGCCCAGAGCCCAGAGCCCAGAGCCCACACCCCATAGCCCATAACCCATACCCCATAGAGCATACCCCATACCTCATAACCCATACCCCATATCCCATATCCCATATCTCATAGCCCACACTCCATATCCCACATCCCATATCCCATACCCCATATCCCATAGCCCATATCCCATAGCCCATATCCCACACCCCATATCCCACACCCCATACCCCATACCCCATATCCCATATCCCGTAGCCCAGACGCTATATCGTTTACGGCTTAGACAAGATCGCATATCCCATAGCCCATATCCCATAGCCCATTTCCCATAGCCCATATCCCACACCCCATATCCCACACCCCATACCCCATATCCCATATCCCATATCCCATAGCCCACACCCCATATCCCATACCCCATAGCCCACATCCCATATCCCATACCCCATATCCCATAGCCCATATCCCACACCCCATATCCCACACCCCATATCCCACACCCCATACCCCATATCCCATATCCCGTAGCCCACACCCCATATCCCATACCCCATAGCCCACATCCCATATCCCATAGCCCATATCCCATAGCCCATATCCCACACCCCATATCCCACACCCCATACCCCATATCCCATATCCCGTAGCCCACACCCCATACCCCATATCCCACACCCCATATCCCACACCCCATACCCCACACCCCATATCCCATACCCCATATCCCACACCCCATACCCCATATCCCACACCCCATATCCCACACCCCATATCCCACACCCCATATCCCACACCCCATACCCCATATCCCATATCCCGTAGCCCACACCCCATATCCCATACCCCATAGCCCATACCCCATACACCATATCCCACACCCCACACCCACACCCCACACCCACACCCCACACCCCATCCCCACTGCCCCACGCCACTGCTCTCACCCGGCAGCTCCCTCCGGTCCCGGTACCAGCGCAGCGTTGCCGGGGGCCGGGCTCTTGGCACCACGCAGCTCAGCTCCAGCTCCGCTCCCTCCACCGCCGCCGTGCCGGCCTCCACCAGCGGGTCCTCGGGGGGCACTGCGACGGCAATGGGGCAGCCCAGTGAGGCCCATTGGGTGCCATTGAGGGACACTGAGGCCCATTGGGTGCCATTGAGGGACACTGAGGCCCATTGGGTCCCATTGAGGGGCACTGAGTCCCATTGGGTGCCATTGAGGGACACCGAGGCCCATTGGGTCCCATTGAGGGGCACTGAGTCCCAATGGGTGCCATTGAGGAACACCGAGTCCCATTGAGGGACACTGAGGCCCATTGGGTGCCATTGAGGGACACTGAGGCCCATTGGGTCCCATTGAGGGACACTGAGTCCCATTGGGTGCCATTGAGGGACACCGAGGCCCAATGGGTCCCATTGAGGGACACTGAGGCCCAATGGGTGCCATTGAGGGACACCGAGGCCCATTGGGTGCCATTGAGGGGCACTGAGTCCCATTGGGTGCCATTGAGGGACACTGAGTCCCACTGAGGGACACCGAGTCCCATTGAGGGACACTGAGTCCCAATGGGTGCCATTGAGGAACACCGAGTCCCATTGAGGGACACCGAGTCCCATTGGGTGCCATTGAGGGACACTGAGTCCCATTGAGGGACACCGAGTCCCATTGGGTGCCACTGAGGGACACTGAGTCCCATTGGGTGCCATTGAGGGACACTGAGTCCCATTGAGTGCCATTGAGGGACACTGAGTCCCATTGGGTGCCATTGAGGGACACTGAGGCCCATTGGGTGCCATTGAGTCCCATTGGGTGCCATTGAGTACCACTCAGTCCCATTGGGTGCCATTGAGTCCCATTGGGTGCCATTGAGTCCCATTCAGTCCCACTGGGTGCCATTGAGTCCCACTGAGTCCCATTGAATTGTTTTCTGTCCCATTGAGTCCTACTCTGCCCCATTGAGTCCTACTCTGCCCCATTGAGTCCTACTCTGCCCCATTGAGTCCCATTGTGTCCAGTTGAGTCCCATTAACCCCCCATTGAGTCCGACTGGGTCCCATTGATTCCCACTGAGTCCCATTGAGTCGTCCTGTGCCCCATTGAGTCCCATTGAATCCCTTGAGTCCCATTGACTCCCCATTGAGTCCCACTGTGCCCCATTGAGTCCCATTGTGCCCCATTGAGTCCCATTGTGCCCCATTGAGTCCCAGTGATTCACATGGTGGCCAATTGTGTCCATTTGAGACCCATCAACTCCCATCTCCCCATTGTGTCCCATTGAGTCCCACTGACTCTCACGGTGTCCCATTGTGCCCCATCACATCCCATTGAGTCCCATGGTGTCCCATTGAGTCCCCATTGAGTCCCATGGTGTCCCATCACATCCCATTGAGTCCCATGGTGTCCCATTGAGTCCCATAGACTCCCATGTCCCCATTGTGCCCCATTGATTCCCATTGAGTCCCACTGACTCACATGGTGGCCCATTGTGTCCCATCACATCCCATTGAGTCCCATGGTGTCCCATTGAGTCCAATGGTGTCCCATTGAGTCCCATGGTGTCCCATTGATTCCCATTGAGTCCCACTGACTCACATGGTGGCCCATTGTGTCCCATCGCATCCCATTGAGTCCCATGGTGTCCCATCGACTCCCATGTCCCCATTGTGTCCCCTTGATTCCCATTGAGTCCCACTGACTCTCACGGTGTCCCATTGAGTCCCATGGTGTCCCATTGATTCCCATTGAGTCCCACTGACTCACATGGTGGCCCATTGTGTCCCATCGCATCCCATTGAGTCCCACTGACTCCCATGGTCTCCCATTGTGTACCATTGATTCCCATTGACTCCCATGGTGTCCCATTGTGTCCATTGTGTCCCATTGATTCCCATGTTGTCCCATTGAGTCCCACTGACTCCCATGGTGTCCCACTGTGTCCCATTGATTCCCACTGACTCCCATGGTGTCCTATTGATCCCCATTGTGTCCCATTGAGTCCCACTGATTCCCATGTTGTCCCATTGAGTCCCACTGACTCCCATGGTCTCCCATTGTGTCCTATTGATCCCCATTGACTCCCATGGTGTCCCACTGTGTCCCATTGATTCCCATTGAATCCCATGGTCTCCCATTGTGTCCTATTGATCCCCATTGACTCCCACTGTGGCCCATTGATTCACGTTGACTCCCATGGGGTCCCGTTGAGTCCCATTGTGCCCCATTGAGTCCCACTGACTCCCATGGTCTCCCCTTGTGTCCTATTGATTCCCATTGACTCCCATGGTGTCCCATTGAGTCTCATTGACACCCATTGTGAACCATTGATTCACGTTGACTCCCACGGGGTCCCGTTGCATCCTATTGTGTCCCAATGTGTCCCATTGAGTCCCATTGTGTCCTATTGATTCCCATTGACTCCCATGGTGTCCCATTGAGTCCCATTGATTCCCATTGACTCCCATGGTGTCCCATTGAGTCCCATTGTGTCCTATTGATTCCCATTGACACCCATTGTGTCCTGTTGATTCCCATTGACTCCCTTGGTGTCCTATTGATCCCCATTGACTCCCATGGTGTCCCATTGAGTCTCATTGACACCCATTGTGTACCATTGATTCACGTTGACTCCCATGGGGTCCTGTTGCACCCTATTGTGTCCCATGGTGTCCCATTGATTCCCATTGATTCCCATTGACTCCCATGGTGTCCCATTGACTCCCATTGTGTCCTATTGATTCCCATTGACTCCCTTGGTCTCCCATTGTGTCCTATTGATTCCCATTGACTCCCATTGTGGCCCATTGAGTCTCATTGACTCCCATTGTGTACCATTGATTTACGTTGACTCCCATGGGGTCCCGTTGAGTCCTATTGCGTCCCATGGTGTCCAATTGAGTCCTACTGATTCCCATTGACTCCCATGGTGTCCCATTGATTCCCATTGACTCCCATGGGGTCCCGTTGAGTCCCCATTGATTCCCATTGACTCCCATGTTGTTCCATTGAGTCCCAATGACTCCCATGGTGTCCTATTGATTCCCATTGACTCCCATGGTGTCCCATTGTGTCCTATTGATTCCCATTGAGTCCCATTGATTCCCACTGACTCCCATGGTCTCCCATTGTGTCCTATTGATTCCCATTGAGTCCCATTGATTCCCACTGACTCCCATGGTCTCCCATTGTGTACCATAGATTCCCATTGACTCCCATGGTGTCCCATTGACTCCCATGGGGTCCCGTTGAGTCCCCATTGATTCCCATTGACTCCCATGTTGTTCCATTGAGTCCCAATGTCTCCCACGGTGTCCCATTGTGTCCTATTGATTCCCATTGACTCCCATGGTGTCCCATTGTGTCCTATTGATTCCCATTGATTTCCACTGACTCCCATGGTCTCCCATTGTGTACCATAGATTCCCATTGACTCCCATGGTGTCCCATTGACTCCCATGGGGTCCCGTTGAGTCCCCATTGATTCCCATTGACTCCCATGTTGTTCCATTGAGTCCCAATGTCTCCCACGGTGTCCCATTGTGTTCTATTGATTCCCATTGACTCCCATGGTGTCCCATTGTGTCCTATTGATTCCCATTGAGCCCCATTGATTCCCACTGACTCCCATGGTCTCCCATTGTTTACCATAGATTCCCATTGACTCCCATGGTGTCCTATTGATTCCCATTGTGTCCCATTGAGTCCCACTGACTCCCATTGTGGCCCAGTGTGTGTGCCATTGAGTCTCATTTACTCCCATTGTGTCCTATTGATTCCCATTGACTCCCATTGTGGCCTAGTGTGTGCCATTGAGTCCCATTGACTCCCATGGTGTCCCATTGTGTCCTATTGATTCCCATTGAGTCCCACTGACTCCCATGGTCTCCCATTGTGTCCCATTGATCCCCATTGACTCCCATGGTGTCCCATTGATTCCCATTGACTCCCATGGTCTCCCATTGTGTCCTATTGATTCCCATTGACTCCCATTGTGTACCCTTGACTCCCAGGGGGTCCCATTGAGTCCCATTGATTGTGTCCCATTGTGTCCCATTGATTGGGGTCCCATTGACTCTTGATTCCCATTGACTCATGGGTTCCCATTGTCCCATTGTCCCCATTGACTCCCATTGTGTACCCTTGACTCCCATGGTGTCCCATTGAGTCCCATTGATTCCCATTGACTCCCATGGGGTCCCATTGAGTCCCATTGTGTCCCATTGATTCCCATTGACTCCCATGGGTTCCCATTGACTCCCATTGTGCCCCATTGACTCCCATTGTATACCCTTGACTCCCATGGTGTCCCATTGAGTCCCATTGATTCCCATTGACTCCCATGGGGTCCCATTGAGTCCCATTGTGTCCCATTGATTCCCATTGACTCTCATGGGTTCCCATTGACTCCCATTGTGCCCCATTGACTCCCATTGTGTACCCTTGACTCCCATGATGTCCCATTGAGTCCCATTGATTCCCATTGACTCCCATGGGGTCCCATTGAGTCCCATTGTGTCCCATTGATTCCCATTGACTCCCATGGGTTCCCATTGACTCCCATTGTGCCCCATTGACTCCCATTGTGTACCCTTGACTCCCATGATGTCCCATTGAGTCCCATTGATTCCCATTGACTCCCATGGGGTCCCATTGACTCCCATTGTGCCCCATTGACTCCCAGCTCTTACCCAGCACGGTGAGGGTGGCGATCTGGTGGTGGGTGGCCTCGGTGTACAGCTGGCAGTAGTAACCACCCTCGTCCTCCAACCGGGCCCGCGCCAGGCGCAGCCGCAGCCGCCGCCGGCTGAACTCCACCAGCTGGAACCGCTCGTCCTTCAGCGCTGCGGGCACAGGGCCGGGGGGTCACCTCTGGCGTTCTAGGGGCACCCCACGGGGTTCTAGGGGCACCTCATGGGGTTCTAGGGGCACCCTATGGGATTATGTGGGCATCCTATGGGGTTATGGGGATGCCCTATGGGGTCATGTGGGCAATCCATGGGGTTATAAGGGCACCCCATGGAGTCATGCGGGCACCCTATGGGGTTCTATGGGCAACCTATGGGGTTCTATGAATACCCTACGGGGTTCTATGGGCACCCCATGGCGTTATATGGGTACCCTATGGGGTTCTATGGGCACCCCATGGGGTTTTAACGGTACTCTATGGGGTTATATGGTCAACCTATGGGGTTATGTAGTCACCCTATGGGGTTATGTGGGCAATCCATGGAGTCATGCGGGCACCCTATGGGGTTCTATGGGCAACCTATGGGGTTCTATGAATACCCTATGGGGTTCTGTGGGCACCCCATGGCGTTATATGGGTACCCTATGGGGTTCTATGGGCACCCCATGGGGTTCTACAGGTACTCTATGGGGTTATATGGTCAACCTATGGGGTTATGTAGTCACCCTATGGGGTTACGTGGGCAATCCATGGAGTCATGCGGGCACCCTATGGGGTTCTATGGGCAATCTATGGGGTTCTATGGGCACTCCATGGCGTTCTACAGGTACTTTATAGGGTTGTATGGTCACCCTATGGGGTTATGTGGACAATCTATGGGGTTATAAGGGCACCCCATGGAGTCATGTGGGCACCCTATGGGGTTCTACGTGTACTCTATGGGGTTGTATGGTCACCCTATGGGGTCATATGGGCACCCCATGGGGTTCTACAGGCACTCTATGGGGTTATATGGGTACCCTATGGGGTTACATGGGCACCCCATGGGGTTATACGGGCACTCTATGGGGTTATGTGGGCAATCTATGGGGTTATAAGGGCACCCCATGGAGTCATGAGGGCACCCTGTGGGGTTCTATGGGCACCCTAAGGGCTTATATAGGCACCTCATGGGGTTCTATGGGCACCCTATGGGGTTCTATGGGCACCCTATGGGGTTACATGGGCACCCTATGGGGTTACATGGGCACCCTATGGGGTTACATGGGCACCCTATGGGGTTATATGGGCACCCTATGGGGTTATATGGGTACCCTATGGGGTTACATGGGCACCCTATGGGGTTATATGGGCACCCTATGGGGTTATATGGGTACCCTATGGGGTTACATGGGCACTCTATGGGGTTATATGGGTACCCTATGGGGTTACATGGGCACCCTATGGGGTTATATGGGTACCCTATGGGGTTACATGGGCACCCTATGGGGTTATATGGGCACCCTATGGGGTTATATGGGTACCCTATGGGGTTACATGGGCACTCCATGGGGTTATATGGGTACCCTATGGGGTTACATGGGCACCCCTTGTGGGGGACACAGCCAACTTATGGGGTCCTACAGCCACGCCATGGGGACCTGTGGCCACCATAGGGACATTGTAGGGCCCTGTGGTCACCCTTTGGACACCGTGGCCACCCCAAGGACCCCATTCCCCCCATTGCCCCATAGCGCCCATTCCCCCCATAACCCGCCTTATCCCCATTGTCCCCATGACCCCCATAGCCTCTGTTGCCCCATTGGCCATTACCCCCATTATCCCCATTACCCGCATTGCCCACATAGCCCCCATTGCCCCCCTTATCCCCATTGCTCCCATTACCCCCATTGCCCCTGTTATCCCCATTACCCCATAGCCCCCATTGCCTCCATTACCCCCATTACACCATAGCCCCCATCACCCCCATTACCCCCATAACCCCCACTACCCCCGTTACCCCATAGCCCCCGTTACCCCTGTTACCCCATAGCCCCCATCACCCCCATTACCCCATAACCCCCATCATGCTCGTTACCCCATAGGCCCCATCACCCCCATTACCCCATAGCCCCCATCACCCCCATAGCCCCCATCACCCCCGTTACCCCATCACCCCCATCACTACCATTACCCCATAGCCCCCATCACCCCCATTACCCCATAACCCCCGTTACCCCATAGCCCCCATAACCCCCATTACCCCATAGCCCCCATCACCCCCATTACCCCCATTACCCCATCACCCCCATTACCCCATAGCCCCCATCACCCCCATTACCCCCATTACCCCATCACCCCCATTACCCCATAGCCCCCATCACCCCCGTTACCCCATAGCCCCCATCACCCCCATTACCCCATAACCCCCATCACTCCCATTACCCCATTACCCCCATTACCCCATAACCCCCATTACCCCCATTGCCCCCATTACCCCATTACCCCATCTCCCCCATTACCCCATACCCCCATCACCCCCATTACCCCATAACCCCCATTACCCCATCACCCCCATCACCCCATAACCCCCATTACCCCATAGCCCCCATTACCCCCATTACCCCATCACCCCCATTACCCCATAGCCCCCATAACCCCCATTACCCCATAGCCCCCATAACCCCCATTACCCCATAACCCCCATCACCCCCATTACCCCATAACCCCCATCACCCCATAACCCCCGTTACCCCATTGGGACCCCATAACCCCCATTGGACCCCATTGGAACCCCCATAACCCCCATTGGACCCCCCCATAACCCCCATTGGGACCCCATAACCCCCATTGGACCCCATTGGAACCCCCATAACCCCCATTGGAACCCCCATAACCCCACACCCCATTGGACCCCACCCCCATAACCCCCATTGGACC
>NW_026642513.1:0-9994 GCF_028554395.1 Pezoporus wallicus | reverse complement strand
CTGATCTGGAGTGGATTAAACTAGTCTGGACAGGGTTAAACTGTGCTAGAGTGAGCTGAACTGGGCTGTGCTGGATGAAACGGGGCTGGGCTGGGTTAAACTGGGGTGGATTGCAATATACTGGGGTGTGTATTAAATATGGGCTGGGCTGGATTATACTGAGCTGGTTTTGATTAAATATGGCTGGACTGGGTTAAAGTGGTCTGGGCTGTAACAAACTGGGCTGGCCTGGGTTAAACTGGGCTGGACTGTATCAAACTGAGCTGGGCTGGGTTAAACTGGGCTAGACTGGGTTAAACTGGGGTGGGCTGTATCAAACTGAGCTGGACAGGGTTAAACGGGGCTGGAGTGGATTATACTGAGCTGGAGTGTATTAAATATGGTTGGACTGGGTTAAACTGGGCTGGGGTGTGTCAGACTGGGCAGGACTGGGTTAAACTCGGCTAGACTGGGTTAAACTGGGCTGGGATGGACTTAACTGATCTGGAGTGGATTAAACTGGGGTGGACATCGTTTAACTGTGCTAGAGTGAACTGAAGTGGTCTGGGCTGTATCAAAGTGAGCTGGACTGGGTTAAAGTGGGCTGGGCTGTGTTAAAGTGTGGTGGACTGGATTATACTGAGCTGGTGTGTCTTAAGTATGGTTGAACTGGGTTAAAGTGGGCTGGGCTGTATCAGACTTGGTTGGACTGGGTTAAAGTGGGCTGGGCTGGATTGAAGTGAGATGGACCGGATTAAACTGGTCTGGACTAAGTTAAACTAGGCTGGACTGGGTTATACTGAGCTGGAGTGTATTAAAAATGGCTGGACTGAGTTAAACTGGGTTGGGCTGTATAAAACTGGGCTGGCCTGGGTTAAACTGGGCTGTAGTGTGTTAAATGTAGCTGGAGTGTGTTAAACTGGGCTGGAGTGTGTTAAATGTGGCTGGAGTGCGTTAAACTGGGCTGGAGTGGGTTAAACTGGGCTGGGATGGATTGAACTGATCTGGAGTGGATTAAACTAGGCTGGACAGGGTTAAACTGTGCTAGAGTGAGCTGAACTGGGCTGGGCTGGATGAAACGGGGCTGGGCTGGGTTAAACTGGGGTGGATTGCACTATACTGAGCTGGTGTGTATTAAATATGGCTGGACTGGTTTAAACCGGGCTGGGCTGGGTTAAACTGGACTGGAGTGTATTATACTGAGCTGTAGTTTATTAAATATGGCTGGACTGGGTTAAAGTGGGCTGGGGTGTATCAAACTGGGCTGGCCTGGGTTAAACTGGGCTGGGCTGTATCAAAGTGGGCTGGCCCGGGTTAAACTGGGCTGGGATGGATTGAACTGAGCTGGACTGAATTAAATTGGTCTGGACAGGGTTAAACTGTGCTGGAGTAAACTGAAGTGGGCTGGGCTGGATGAAACTGAGCTGGACTGGGTTCAAGTGGACCGAGCTGGATGAAACTGAGCTGGACTGTGTTTAAGCTTAGCTGTAAGTGGTTAAAGTGGGCTGGACAGGGTTAAACTGTGCTAGAGTGAACTGAAGTGGGCTGGGCTGGATTAAAGTGAGCTGGACTGGGTTCAAGTGGACCGCGCTGGATCAAACTGAGCTGGACTGTGTTTAAACTTTTCTGGCTTGGCCTTGCGTGGACTTGCATGTCTTCACCTGGCCATCCCTCTCCTTACCTGCCCTTGCCTGGCCTGGGCTTGCCTTGCATTGCCTTACCTGGCCTTGCCTTCCCTGGCATTGCCTTGCCTGGCCTTTCATTGCATGGCCTGGCATGGCCTGCCCAGGCATGGACTGGCCTGGCCTTGCCTGGCCTGACCTTGCTTTGCCTTACATTGCCTTGCCTTTCATTGCATTGCCTTGCCCTGCCTGGCCTGGCCTGGCCTTGCCTTTCCTGGCTTTGCATTTCTTGGCCTGGCCTTCTTTCCCCTGGCCTGGCCTTTCATTGCACTGCAATGTCATGGCTGGCCTTGCCTTGCCTTACCTTGCCTTGCCTTGCCTTGCACTGACTTGCCATACCTTGCCTGGCCTGGCCTTGCTTTGTGTGGTCTTCCCTGGCATGGCCTTTCCTTGCCTGGCCTTGCTTTCCTGCTGCGTTTCCTGTTCTTGCCTTGCATTGCCTTCCTTGACCTGCCTTGTCTTGCCTTGCCTTGCCTGTCTTTGCCTGGCCTGGTATTGCCTTTCCTGTCCTGGTATTGCCTTGCCTTGCATTCCCTTGCCTTGCCTTGCCTTGCATTGCTTTGCCTGGCCCTGCATTGCCTAGCCTTGCCTTGCATTGCCTAGCCTTGCCTCGCATGGCCTTGACTTGCCTTGCATTTCCTTGCCTGGCCTGGATTGCTTTGGGCTTGTGTTGCCCAGCGTGGGCTGGCCTTCCCTGCCTTTGCCTAATCCTGGCCTGTTGTTGCATTTCCCGGCATGGCCTGGCCTAGCCTTGGCTTTCCCAGCCTTGCATTTCTTGGCCTGGCCTTCCCTTCCCTCCCCTGGCCTTGCCTTGCCTTGCCTTGATTTTCCAAACCTTGCCTTGCCTAGCCTGGCCTGGAGTGGACAGGCCTGGCCTTTCCTGGCCTGGCCTTGATTCTTTGCATTGCCTGGGCTTGGTTCGTTACATTGCCTTACCTTGTTTTGCCCAGCCTTGCCTTGCCTGGCCTGGCCTGGCTTTGCCTTGTCTCGCCTTGCCTTGCCTTACCTTGCCTTGCTTTTCATTGCATTGCCTTGCACTGGCCTGGGCCTGGCCTGGCCTTGCCTTTCTTGGGCTTTCATTTCTTGGTCTGGCCTGCCCTCCGTTGGCCTTGCCTTGCATTTCATTGCCATGCCTTTCATTGCCTGGCTTGGCCTTGCATTTCATGGGCTTGCATTTCTTGGCCTGGCCTGCCCTCCCCTGCCCTTGTCTTGCATTGCATTGCCTTGCCTTGCATTGACTTGCCTTGCCTTCATTTTCCTGGCTTGGCCTTGCCTGTACCGGCCTTGCCTGGCCTAGCATGAGCTGGCTTGGCCTCCCCTGAGCTAATCTGGCATTGCCTAGCCTTGACTTGCCTTTCTTGATTTTGCCTGGCCTAGCCTTGCCTTGTTTGGCTTTGCCTTGCCTTGCCTTGCTTTGCCTTGCATTGCCTTTCCTTTCACGGCCTGGCCTTGCCATGCCACGCTTGGCCTGGCCTTGCCTTGCCTTGCTTTCCCTGCCTTGCATTGCCTTGCCTGACATTGACTTGACTTGCCCTGTCATGCCTTGCCTTGCCTTGCCTTCATTTCCTTGGCCTTGCCTTACCTGGACCGGCCTGGCCTGGCATGGTATTGCCTTGCCTTGCCTTCCCTGCACTGGCCATGCCTAGTTTTGCCTGGCCTTGCCTGGCATGGCCTGGCATGGCCTGGTCTTGCCTTGCCTCGCTTTGCTTTGCCTTGCCTCGCCTTGCCGTGCCTTGCCTTTCATGGCTTGGCCTTGCCATACCTTGCCTTCCCATGCCTTGCATTGCCCTTCCCTGGCCTGGCCTTGCCTGGCTTTTCCTTGTTTTGCCTTACTTTGCCTTGCCTTGCCTTTCAGGGCCTGGCCTTGTGTTTCCTTTCCGGGCCTGGCCTAACCATGCATTGCTTGGCCTGGCCTTGCCTTGCATTTCCTGGCCTTGTCTTGCATTGCCTTGCCTTGCCTCGCCTTGACTCTCCTTGCTTTTCCTTGCCTAGGCTTCCCTTCCCTTGCCTTGCCTTGCCTGGTCTGGCCTGTCCTTGCATGGTGCGGCATGGTTTTGCCTTGCCTTGCCTTGCCTTTCTTTGCATTTCCTAGCCTTGCCTGGAATGTCCTTGCCTTGACTTACATCGCCTTGCCTTACATCGCCTTGCCTTGCCTTGCCTGGCCTGGATTACTCTGAACTTGCCTTGCCTGGCCTGGGCTGTCCTGTCCTTGATTTGCCTTGACCTGCCCTGCCTTGCCTTGCCTTGATTGCCCTGGCCTGATTTGGACTGGCTTGGCCTGGCCTGGCCTGGCCTGGCCTTTCCTGGGCTTTCATTTCTTGGTCTGGCCTGCCCTCTTTTGGCCTTGCCTTGCCTGGTCTTGCCTTTTCTGGCCTTGCCTTGCCTGGCCTTTTCATGCATTGCCTGGCATGGCCTGCCCTGGCCTGGACTCGCCTGGCCTTTCCTGGCCTGGCCTTGCTTTGCTTTACATTGCCTTCCCTTTTTTTGCCTGGCTTTGCCTTGCCTGTCCTGGCCTCGCCTTTCCTTGTCTTGCCTTACCTTGCCCTGCCTTCCATTGCATTGCCTTGCCCTACCTGGCCTGGCCTGGCCTTGCCTTGCCTGGGCTTGCATTTCTTGGTCTGGCCTGCCCTCTTTTGTCTTTGCCTTGGGTTCCATTGCCATGCCTTTAATTTCTTGGCCTGGCCTTGCCTTTCCTGGTCTTGCATTTCTTGGCCTGGCCTGCCCTCCCCTGGCCTTGCCTTGCACTGCATTGCCTTACCTGGCCAGGCTTGGCCTGGCCTGGCTTTGCCTTACCTTGCCTTGATTTTCCCAGCCTTGCCTTGCCTGGCCTGGCCTTGCCCTGCCTGGCCTGGCTTGGCCTGAACTGGACTTGTTTTGTATGAATTGGTCTGGCCTAGTCTGCCGAGCCTTACTTCGCCTTGCATTGCCTGTCCTAGACTCACCTTGAATTGCCTTTCCTTGCTTTGCCTTGACTCGCCTTGCTTTGCATTGCCTTGCCTGGCCTAGACTGCCCTGGCCTGGCTGTGCCTTCCCTGTCCTGGCCTCACTGGCTTTGCCTTGCCTTGCTTTGCGTTGCCTTCTTTTCCTTGCCTGGCCTGGCCTGGCTTTGCGTTTGCTTGCCTTGCCTTAGCTTGCCTTACTTTGCCTTACCTTGCCTGACATGCCTTGCCTTTCCCGGCCTTGCATTTCTTGGCCTGGCCTGCCTTCCCCTGGTCTTGCCTTGCCTTGCATTTTCTGGCCTGGCCTGGCCTGGCCTTACCTTGTGTTGATTTTCCAGGCCTTGCCTTGCCTGGCCATGCCCAGCCTTGCCTGGCCTGGCCTGGCCTGGCCTTGCATTGCCCGGCCTTGCCTGGCCTGGCCGGGCCTGGCAAGGCCTGGTTTTGCATGAACTGGACTGGTCTAGTCTGTCTGGTCTTGCCTGACCTTACCTGGCCTTGCATTGCCTGTGCTGGGCTTACCTTGCATTGCCTTGCCTTGACTGGCCTTGCCTTGACTGGCCTTGTCTTGCCTTACCTGGCCTGGCCTGGCGTGTCCTGGCCTGGCTTTGCTTGTCCTTGCCTTGCCTGGCTTTGCCTTTGCTTCCCTTGCCTTGCCTTGTTTTTCTTTGCCTTGCCTGGCCTGGCTTGCCTGGCTTTGCCTTTGCTTGCCTTGCCTTGCCTTGCCTTAGCTTGCCTTACCTTGCCTGACCTGCCTTACCTTGCCTGACCTGACTTGCCTTGCCTGGCATGGCGTTTCCTGGCCTGGACTTCCCTGGACTGGCCTGGCCTTGTCTTGCCCTCTCTGCCCCCCCCGGCCTGGTCTTGCCTGGCTTGGGCTTGCCTTGCCTTGCTTTACCTTGCCTTACCTCACCTGCATTGCCTTTCCTTGCCTGGCCTTACCTGGCTTTGCCTATCCTGGCCTGGGCTTGCATTTCCTATCATGGCCAGTCTTGGCCTTTCATGGGCTATCTGGGCCTTGACTGGCCTTGCCCTACCTGGCCTTACCTGGCCTTAGATGGCCTTACCTGTCCTTACCTGTCCTTGCATTGCCTGTTCTGGCATGTCCTGGACTGGACTTGCCTCGCCTGGTCTGGCCTTGCCTTGTCTTACCTGGCCTGGCCTGGCCTTACCTGGCCTGGCCTAGACTGGCCTGGCCTGACCTGGCCTGGACTGGACTGGACTGGCCTTTCCCGGCCTGGCTTTGCCTGGCCTGGTTTTGCCTGGCCTTACCGAGCCTTGCATTGCCTGTGCTGGACTTGCCTTACCGAGCCTTGCATTGCCTGTGCTGGACTTGCCTTACCTTTGCTTTCCTTGCCTTACTTAGCCTTGCCTTTGCTTTCCTTGCCTTGACTTGCCTTGTCTTTGCTTTCCCTGCCTTGCCTTGCGTTGTCTTGCTTTGCCATGCCTTGTCTTCCCTGCCCTGGCCTGGTATGGACTAGCTTGCCCTTGCCTGGCCTTGCCTTGCCTGGCCTACCTGGCGTTTCCTTGCCTGGCCTGGCCTGGCCTTGACTGGGCTTGCCTTGCCTGGCCTACCTGGCCATTCCTTGCCTGGTCTGTGCTGGCCTGGCCTTGCCTTATGTGTCCTTGTATTGGCCTTGCCTGGCTTGACCTGGCCTTGCTTGCCCTTTCCTGGCCTGGCCTTCTTTTCAATTGACTTGCCTTGCTTTCCTTGCCTTGCCTGTCCTTGCCTGTCCTAGACTTGCCTTGCCTTGCCATGCTTTTCCTTGCCTTTCCTTGCCTGGCCTCGACTTGCCTTGCCTTGCCATGCTTTTCCTTGCCTTTCCTTGCCTGGCCTTGCCTGTCCTGTCCTTTCCTGGCCTGGCCTGGTTTTGCCCTGCATTACCTTGCTTTGCTTTCCTTTCCTTTCCCTTCCATTGCCTTGCCTTGCATTTCCTAGCCTTGCTTAAAATGGCCTTGACTTGCCTAGAATGGCCTTGACTTGCCTGGAATGACCTTGCATTGCCTAGCCTTGCCTTTCCTTGCCTTCCCTGGCCTTGCCTTGCCTGGCCTTTCTTTGCATGGCCTGGCATGGTCTGCTGTGACCTGGACTGGCCTGGCCTTGCTTTGACTTACATTGCCTTGCCTTGGTTTGCCTGTCCTTGCCCTGTCTGTCCTGGCCTGGCCTGGCTTTGCCTTGCATTGCCTTGTCTTGCCTTGCATTCCCTTACCTTCCATCGCATTGCCTTACCTTTCATTGCCTGGCTTTGCCTTTGCTTGTCTTGCTTTGCCTTGCCTTACCTTGCCTTACTTTTCCTGACCTGCCTTGCCTTGCTTGTCATGGCTTATACTGTCCTGGGCTGGTCTGGACTTCCCTGGACTGGCCTTGCCTGGCCTTGCCCTGCCTTCCCTTGTCTGGCCTGGCCTTGCCCAGACTTGCTTGTCCTCACTTGGCTTTACCTGGCCTTACCTGCCCTTGCTTGGGGCAGGCCTGGGCTTCCTTGCCTTGCCTTACCTGGCCTTGCCTTGCCTGCATTGCCTGTCCTGGACGGGCCTTGCCTTGCCTTACCTTGCCTTGCCTGGCCTTCCCGGACTTCCATTTGCTATCATGGTCTGCCTTGGCCTTTCATGGGCTGTCCTTGCCTTGACTGGCCTTGCCCGACCTGGACTAACCTGGCCTTACCTGTGCTTGCATTGCCTGTCCTGGACTGGACTTGCCTTGCCTTGCCTGACCTCCCCTGGCTTTGCTTATCCTGGCATGGCCTGGTCTTTCCTGACCTGGCCTTCCTGGCCTTACCTGGACTTGCACTGCCTGTCTTGGCCTGTCCTTGACTGGACTTGCCTTATCTGTCCTTGCATTGGCAGTCCTGGTCTTACCTGTCCTTGCCTGTCCTTGCCTGTCCTGGTCTGGCATGTCTTTGCCTGGCCTGCACTGGCCTGGCATTGCCTTACCTGGCCTGCACTTTCTGTCCTGGACATGCCTTGCCTTGCTTTGCCTTGCCTTTCCTTGCTTTGCGTTGCCTTTCCTTGCCTGGTCTTGCCTGGATTGCCCTGGGATTGCCTTGCCTGGCCTTGCATTTCCTATCATGGCCTGGCATGGCTTTTTGTGGCCTGGCATGGCCTGGCCTGGCCTCTCCTTCCCTGGCCTTTCCTTGTCTGGCATTGCCTTGCCTTACCTTGACTTGCCTTGCGTGCCTTGCTTTGCCTTGCCTTGCCTTGCATTGCCTTGCCTTGCCTGGCCTTGCCTGGATTGCCCTGGGATTGCCTTGCCTGGCCTGGCATGGGCTGCCATGGCCTGGACTGGCCTGGTCTTCCCTGGCCTGGCCTTGGTTTGCTTTACATTGCCTTGCATTGTTTTGTCTGGCTTTGCTGGCCTGGCCTGGCTTTTCTTTGCCTTGCCTTGTCTTGCCTTATCTTGCCTTGCCTCCCATTGCATTGCCTTGCTCTGCCTGGCCTAGCCTGGCCTGGTCTTGCCTTTCTTGGGCTTGCATTTCTTGGTCTGGCCTACCCCCCGTTGCACTGGCCTGGAATTGCAATGCCATGCCTCTCATTGCCTGGCCTGGCCTTGCCTTTCCCGGTCCTGCATTTCTTGGCCTCACCTGCTCTCCCCTGGCCTTGCTTTGCATTGCATTGCCATGAATTTCGTTGCCTGGCCTGGCCTTGCCTTGTGTGGCCTGGAATGGTTTTGCATGAACTGTGGTGTCCTAGGCTGCCTGGCCTTGCCTGACCTTACCTGGCCTTGCCTTGCATTGCCTTGCCTTGCATTCCCTTCTTTGCCTTGCTTTCCCTTGCCTTGCATTGCCTTGCCTTGCCTTGCCTTGCCTTGCATTGCCTTGCCTGTCCTTGCATTGCCTAGACTTGCCTGGAATGGCCTTGCCTTGCCTTGCATCTCCTTGCCTTGTCTTTACTGGCCTTGATTGCCCTGGACTTGTGTTGCCTGGCCTGGGCTGCCCTGGCCTTGCCTTGCCTTGCCTGGCCTTTCCTTGCATGGTCTGGCATGGCTTGCCCTGGCCTGGACTTGCCTGGCATTTCCTTGCCTGGCCTTGGTTTGCTTTACATTGCCTTGGCCTGTTTTGCCTGTCCTTGTCTTGCCTAGCCTGGCCTGGCATTGCCTTATCTTGCCTTGCCTAGCCTTACCTTGCCTTGCCTAGCCTTGCCTTGCCTTGCCTTGCCTTGCCTTGCCTTGCCTTGCCTTGCCTGGATTGCCCTGGGCTTGCCTTGCCTGGCCTGGCATGGCCTGCCATGGCCTGGACTGGCCTCACCTTTCCTGGCCTGGCCTTGGTTTGCTTTACATTGCCTTGCCTTGTTTTGCCTGGCCTTGCCTTGCATGACATGTTATGGCCTTGCCTTGCCTTGCCTTGTCTTGCCTTACCTTGCCTTGCCTTCCATTGCCTTGCCTTGCCCTGCCTGGCCTGGCCTGGCCTTGCCTTTCCTGGCCCTGCATATCTTGGCCTGGCCTATCCTCCCCTGACTTTGCCTTGCATTGCATTGCCTGGCCTGGCCTGGCCTGGAATGTCCTGACCTTACCTTGCCTTGTTTTTTTACGCCTTGCCTTGCTTGACCTTGCCTGGCCTTGATTGGCCGGGCCTGGCCTGGCCTTGAATTGTCTGGCCTTGCCTGGCCTGGCCTTGCCTGGCTTGGTTTTGCCTTGCCTTGTCTTGCCTTACCTTACCTTGCCTTCCATTGCATAGCCTTGCCCTGTCTGGCCTGGCCTGGCCTGGCCTTGCCTTTCCCGGCCTTCTTTCCCCTGGCCTGGCCTTTCATTGCATTGCAATGTCTTGGCTGGCCTTGCCTTGCCTGGCCTTGCCTTGCCTCGCACTGACTTGCCATACCTTGCTTTGCTTGGCATGGCCTTGCCTTGCCTTGCCTTGCCTTGATTTGTCTTGCCTTGTCTTGCCTTGCCTTGCCTTGCCTTGCTTCCTAGTGCCTTGCCTTGCCTTGTCTTGCCTTGCCTGGCCTGGCCTGACCCTGCCTTGCCTTGCATTGCCCTGCTTTGCCTTGCATTGCCTTGCCTTGCCTTGCCTTGTCTTGCCTTGCCTGGCCTGGTCTGACCCTGCCTTGCCTTGCATTGCCTTGCTTTGCCTTGCATTGCCTTGCCTTGCCGTGCCTCGGCTTTCCTTAACTTGCCTTGCTGTTCTTGGCTTTGTTTTGCCTTTAATGGCCTGGCCTTGTCTTCTGGGCTTTGCCATGCCTAGCCTTTCCCTGCATGGCTAGCATGGCCTACTCTGTCCTGGAGTGGCCTGGCTTTGCCTGGCCTAGCCTTGGTTTGACTTGCATTGCCTTGCCTTGGTTTGCCTGGCCTTGCTCTGTCTGGCCTGGCCTTGCTCTGTCTGGCCTGGCTTTGCCTTGCCTTGCCTTGCCTTGTCTTGCCTTACCTTGCCTTGCCTTCCATTGCATTGCCTTGTCCTGCCTGGCCTG